>NW_026875881.1:0-18493 GCF_032173495.1 Musca vetustissima | reverse complement strand
TCAACTGTCTGCCAGTAATCAAAAATTCCATTAAAATTTTAGTTATATTGTTCTGACAGTGTAACCTGCTCCCACCCTCCCATTCACCCCCAAAAATTTATTCGGCAAACTTCATTGCTTACTTTTTAAATGTGTGTGTTGTTGTTGTTATTGCTGTTTTATTTTAATTTTTCAACCACAATTTTTCAATATACACACACTTCGTAGGTATGTGTGTGTGTGTGTGGGTATAATGGAATTTAGTTTTCATATATTCTGTTTTTCGTCGTGGTATTGCTGTCGTCCTTGTTGCTGTTTATAAGGTAGGCAGGCGTTGGAGGAGTAGGAGCAGGACGAGGTGTAGTAGTAGCTTGTGCGGCCGTATAGCTTTAATTGGAGTTTGGTTAGTTTTTAATAAAAATGAATGCAATTAATTGAAACATCATTTGGTTGCGGATGAACAGCGGATAGTGTGGCGCGGTGGCCACAGTAGGAAATAAAAAATTCACTAGGAAACTATAAAACCACAAACAATTATTTGAATCGAATACAAGGCATTGGATATTTGCAGGGGCATTTTTTCTCTTTTTGGTATTTGGTTTTATAATTTGGTTTATTAAAAATAACAACAACAGCAATAATAATAATTATATTTTTGTGGTCAAATGTGGAAATTAGAGGTGAATTCATTGAAAAGGCCATTTAAAGGGGCTCAAGAATCCACTGGCGTGTATTTTTTTATACCCTCCACAACACTGTTGTACGGGTGTTATGCCTATGCACGAATGATGTGTGTTAAGTTTCCTGAAAATCGGTCCAGATTTAGATTCATCTCCTATATATATATATATATATATATATATTCGTCCGATTTAATGTAAATGGTGTACTGAAGTCCCTATATATCTCTCGATTAGCACGAAATTCGGCCTAGCGTACAAAATTAGGTCTAGAATGATATCTGTCAAGTTTCGTGAAAATCGGTTCAGCTTAAGATATAGCTCCCTTATATAATTTCGTCCGATTTCATGTAAATGGTGCACCAAAGTCCGCATATATCTTTCGATTTGCACGAAATTTGACACAGCCCAATGAATTATGTCTAGAATGTTGTGTGCTAAGTTTCCTGAAAATCGGTCCAGATTTAGATATAGCTCCCACATATAATTTCGTCCGATTTAAGGTAAATGGTGTACCAAAGTCCGCATATATCTTTCGATTTGCACGAAATTTGGTACAGCACAATGAATTATGTCTAGAATGTTGTGTGCTAAGTTTCCTGAAAATCGGTTCAGATTTAGATATAGGTCCCATATATATTTTCGTCCGATTTAATGTAAATGGTGTACCAAAGTCCCTATATATCATTCGATTTGCACGAAATTTGGCACAGCACAATGAATTATGTCTAGAATGATGTGTGCTAAGTTCCCTGAAAATCGGTAAAAATTTAGATATAGCTCCCATATATATTTTCGTCCGATTTAAGGTAAATGGTGCACCAACGAAAATATATATCTGTCGATTTGTACTAAATTTGGTAGAACGTACTGAATTGAGCCTAGAATGATGTGTGTTAAGTTCCCTGAAAATCGGTCCAAATTTAGATATAGCTCCCATATATATTTTCGTCCGATTTAATGTAAATGATGTACCGAAGTCCCTATATATCTCTCGATTAGCACGAAATTTGGCATAACTTACTGAATTCAGCCCAGAATGATGTCTGCCAAGTTTCGTGAAAATCGGTCCAGATTTAGATATGGCTCCCATATATATTTTCGTCCGATTTAATGTAAATGCTGCACCAAAGTCCTTATATAGCTTTCGATTTGCACCAAATTTGGCACAGCGCAATGAATTAGGTGTAGAATGATGTGTGTTAAGTTTGGTGAAAATCGGTCCAGATTTAGATATAGCTCCCATATATATTATCGTCCGATTTAAGGTAAATAGTGCACCAAAGACCCTATATATCTTTCGATTTGCACGAAATTTAGCACAGTGCAACGAATTAAGTCTAGAATGATGTGTGTTATGTTTCCTGAAAATCGGCCCAGATTTAGATATAGCTCCCATATATATTTTCGTCCGATTTAATGTAAATGCTGCACCAAGTCCCTATATAACTTTCGATTTGCACGAAATTTGGCATAACGTACTGAATTGAGCCTAGAATGATGACTGCCAAGTTTCGTGAAAATCGGTCCAGATTTAGATATGTCTCCCATATATATTTTCGTCCGATTTTATGTAAATAATGCACCAAAGTCCGCATATATCATTCGATTTGCACGAAATTTTGCATAACGTACTGAATTAAGCCCGGAAGGGTGTCTGCCAAGTTTCGTGAAAATCGGTCCAGATTTAGATATAGCTCCCATTATTAGTTTCGTCCGATTTAATGTATATGTTGTACCAAAGTCCCTATATATCTCTCGATTAGCACGAAATTCGCACAGCGTATAAAATTAGGTCTAGAATGATGTGTGTTAAGTTTCCTGAAAATCGGAAAATCGAAATCGTGGATTTATGAAAGAATATTTTTAAGGGTCCATAGGTAGCGTCGATTTATGAAAGAATATTTTTAATGGTCCTTAGAAGCCGCGAATTTAAGGAAGACTATTTTTAAGGGTCTTTCGCAGGCGTGGATTTATGTAAGAATATTTTAAGGGTCCTAAGGAAGCGTGCATTTATGATAGAATATTTTTAAGGGTCTTTAGGAGGCGTGGATTTATGATAGAATATTTTTAAGTGTCCTTAGGAGGCGTGAATTTATGAAAGACAATTTCTAAGGGTTCTTAGGGTGCGTGGAGCCTTTCGCAGGCGTGGATTTGTAAAAGAATATTTTTAAGGGTTCTTAGGAGGCGTGGATTTATGAAAGAATATTTTTAAGGGGTCTTAGGAGGCGTGGATTTATGAAAAATATTTTTAAGGGTTCTTAGGAGGCGTGGATTTATAAATGACATTTTTAAGGGTTCTTAGGAGGCGTGGATTTATAAATGACATTTTTAAGGGTTCTATAAGGGGCGTGGACTTATATCGTCGATTTGTGAAAGAATATTTTTAAGGCTCCTTAGAGGGCGTGGATTTATAAATGACATTTTTAAGGGTTCTATAAGGGGCGTGGACTTATATCGTCGATTTGTGAAAGAATATTTTTAAGGCTCCTTAGAGGGCGTGGATTTATGAAGAAATATTTTTAGGGGTCCTTAGGGGACATGGACTTATGAAAGAATAATGTTAATGGTCCTTAGGAGGTGCAAATTTAAGTAAGACTATTTTAAAGAGTCTTTCGGAGGCGTAAATGTTTGAAAGAATAATTTAAGGGTCCTGAGGAGGCGTGGATTTATAAAAGACCATTTTTAAGGATTCTTAGGGGGCTTGGATTTATCAAAGAACATTTTTTGTGGTCCTTAGGAGGCGTGGATTTGTGAATGAATATTTTATGGGTCCTTAGGAGGCGTTGATTTATGAAAGGCAATTTTTAATGGTTTTTAGGGGGCGTGGATTTACGAAAGAATATTTTTAACGGTCCTTAGGAGGCGTGGATTTATGAAAAAATATTTTTAAGAGTCCTTAGGAGGTGTGGATTTATGTAAAACATTTTTAAGGGTTCTTAGGGGGCGTGGATTTATGAAGGAATATTTTTATGGATCCTTAGGTGGCGTCGATTTTTGAAAGAATATTTTTAAGGGTCCTTAGGAGGCGTGGATTTATAAAAGACAATTTTTAAGGGTTCTTAGGGGACGTGGATTTATGAAGGCATATTTTTAAGGATCCTTAGGTGGCGTCGATTTTTGAAAGAATATTTTTAAAGGTCCTTAGGAGGCGTGGATTTATGAAAGAATGTTTTTAAGGGTCCTTGGGAGGCGTGGATTTGTAAAAGTTTATTTTTAGAGTCGCTAGGAGGCGTAAATTTATGAAAGAATATTTTTAAGGGTCCTTAGGTGACGTGGATTTGTGAAAGTTTATTTTCAAGCGTCCTTAGGAGGTGTGGATATATGATGTTTGTTTTTAAGGGTCCTTAGGAAGCGTGGATTTATAAAAAATATGTTAGGGTTTTTAAGACGAGTGGATTTTTTAAAAAAATATTGTTTAGGGGTTTAAGGAGGAGTGGACTTGTTAAAAAAATATGTTAGGGTTTTTAAGACGAGTGGATTTTTTAAAAAAATATAGTTTAGAACCCTTAAAAGGCGTGGATTTATTGAAACTATTTTTTCAAGGACCTACAAAAGGCGTGATTCTATTAAAATATTTTTTTAGGGGTCTTCAAAAAAATAGTTTTTCAAAGCTCTTAAGAAGGTGTGGATTTATTAAACATATTTATTCAAAGCTCCCAAGGAGGCGTGTAAAGATGCCCCACTGTATTTTCAAGTTGTTGAACTTTTTATTGGTTGCCATAGATTTCTTCATAGACTATTCAGCTCCCCCAACCCAATTGTCAGTTCAAATAGTTTTCTGTGTCAGACATTTGTTCAGGACAGGGAAGGAAGTCGGTAGTTCGTAACGGGGTGAAGAGAGGCATCATAAGTATATTTGTTTATGATAGAGTTCTTCTTCTACTTCTTTGACTTTTTTACTTCTTCTTCCTCGTCTTCTTCGTCTAATAATTTAAATAGTTTGTCTCAAAACAACAACCAAAGTTTTTTGCTATTTAGATTTGTAGTTACTTCTGCTGTCTTAGATCATTTAAGTTTGCTATCTATCTTTCATTTTCATCTGTATGTTCCGCCTTTCGGTTGGGTTTATTGACAAAGTTCTGTGGTTATAATAACAGAAATAACTCGAATAAAACACCAACAACAACTAAAGTTTTTGTGTTTTATACACGTTTTATGTCAGAAATTTGTTGATGATGAGTTTTGATGGAGACATAACTATGAGAAACTAAACACATTGCAGTCCCAAATATAAAAAAAAAATAAAGTTATTTAAAAAATCTAAGATTTGTCTAGTCTCATGAAAAAAATATTTTAAAAATCTACGTCTTGTATGGATCCAAAAAATAATATCTGAAAAAATCTAATCCTGGTATGGTGCCTTTTAAAAATTAATTCATTTCTCTGCTCATATCCATAACCCAGTACTCCATCATAACTTTTCGATATTTTTTTCAAAATTCATCTCTTTACTTCATTATATTCTTTGTTGTTCTTTTCATACTCCATTGTAAGGCCTCGATTGTTGCATTTTCAAAATTTTCAATATTTGCAGCAACAATGCCAAATTTTTTATATTGCCCCAAAAGGACCAAGAGACACATAAGGATTTTCTACAAATTTATTTTTGTGGTTTAAATACTGCATTCAGGATGCCAAGGCTATTCGAATCCTTCGACAACAATGATGACGATGCTGATTGTTGTTACATTTGATTGTCAGTTAAAGCCATTGAGAGGATTTGTTGTTCGTTTATATTCAGGAAGATTTTGTCAGTCTCTGTGTCAGTTTTGGGAAATGTTTTTCTGTGCCTGCTTCTCTTAAATTTAAATTTTACAAATTGCATTTATTAGTGTTAAACAGATATTGCCCAACATTGGCACCAGCCGATTTTTGTAAAATAATTTTTTTAAATAAATTTTTCATGTTTCCCTACAAGGTGTAGATTCTTAAAATATTTCTTTCCTGGATCCCTACATGGCGTAGATTCTTAAAATATGTATACCCTACACAACTATGTTGTCAGGGTATTATAGCTTTGTGCAGTCCAAAAACGTTATCTTTGTCCAAATTCCTGGTCGCTCCAGGCCGCAATTATGGCCCGAACTTCGCGAATTTTCACATGGAGAAGGAGATCGGGGCAAAGAATAAGCACGCCTGTTTTGATAAAGATCGGTCAATATTTAGCGGGTCACATGGACCTTGATTTTTGTGTGAAAAATTACAAAATTTTTATTCTGTGGCGTATATATTTACTCCTGAAGGACATAGACCTGAGAAGTTGATAAAACATCCAAGAGGAGGGGCTGACCTTTAAATTGATACCAATCATATTGTTGTAGGTACTCGGATGCGGGAGTTACACTTAAATATTTGCAGGCGCTTACTTATTCAGATATTATTAAGTAACCTATTATCACACTTTAGGGCGGATATATAGCCTGATCGCTTTGAAATATTCCATGAGGTTCCAGTTATGGTCAAGATCAACGCCTAAAATGTTAGGTAATGATCAGATAATCATTTTTCGGATGAAGTGGACCAAAAACTTACTTATTTGTATTTTTCGAGTCGAAAGCCGAACATCACAGCACAACCTACGTGTAGGAAATCTGGACAATAAGTGTGCAAATATCTCGAAATATTGCCCAATCTCAGAATATAGAACCACCGAAAGTTCGATTTTCATGGAAGTTGTGTAGGGTATCATATGGTCGGCCCCGTCCAACTATACTGCTCTGCTCACTGGTTTTTTCCTAGATTCCTGAAAGGCGTAGTTCTTTTTAAATAATTTTTTCGTGGATCCCAAAAAGGCGTAGATTGTTTAAATCATAGATATAGCTTCCATATATATTTTAGTCCGATTTAAGGTATATGGTGTACCAAGTCCCTATGTATCTTTCGATTTGCACGAAATTTGGCACCGGGCAAGGAATAATGTCAAGAATGATGTGTGTAGAATTTCTTGAAAATCGGTTCAGATTTAGATATATCTCCCATATATATTTTCGTCCGATTTAATGTAAATGGTGTACCAAAGTCCCTATATATCTTTCGATTTGCACGAAATTTGGCAAAGCGTAATGAATTAGGTCTAGAATTATGTGTGTTAAGTTTCGAGAAAATCGGTCCAGGTTTAGATATATATATTCTTCCGATTTAAGGTAAATGCTGTACCAAAGTCCCTATATATCTTTTGATTTGCATGAAATTTGGCACAGCGTAATGAATTAGGTCTTAAATGAAGTGTGTTAAGTTTCCTGAAAATCGGTTTAGATTTTGATATAGCTCCCATATATATTTTCGTCCGATTTAAGGTAAATGGTGTACCAAAGTCCCTATATATCATTCGATTTGCACGAAATTTGGCACAGAGAAATGAATTAGGTCTAAAATGATGTGTTCAGATTTTTATATAGCTCCCATAGATATTTTCGTCCGATTTAAGGTAAATGGTTTACCAAAGTCCCTATATATCTTTCGATTTGCACGAAATTTGGCAAAGCGTAATGAATTAGGTCTAGAATTATGTGTGTTAAGTTTCGAGAAAATCGGTCCAGGTTTAGATATATATATATTCTTCCGATTTAAGGTAAATGCTGTACCAAAGTCCCTATATATCTTTTGATTTGCATGAAATTTGGCACAGCGTAATGAATTAGGTCTTAAATGAAGTGTGTTAAGTTTCCTGAAAATCGGTTTAGATTTTGATATAGCTCCCATATATATTTTCGTCCGATTTAAGGTAAATGGTGCACCAAAGTCCCTAAAAATCATTCGATTTGCACGAAATTTGTCATAGCGTACTGCATTAAGTCTAGAATGTCGTGTGCTAAATTTCGTGTAAATCGGTTCAGATTTAGATATAGCCCCCATATATATTTTCGTCCGATTTCATGTAAATGGGGTACCAAAGTCCCTGAGAATTATTCGATTTGCACCAAATTTGGCACAGCGTAATGAATTATGTCTAGAATGATGTGTGTTAAGTTTCCTGAAAATCGGTTCAGATTTAGATATAGCTCCCATATATATATATATATATATATATATATCGGCCTATATATATGTCGGCTTCGTTCGACTTTACTACTTTCCTTAAAACAATTTTTAGTGGATCCCAAAAAGGCGTATATTATTTAAATATTTTTTTCTGAATCCGTAAATGATCAAAAAAATAATTTCCTGTATCCCTACAAGGCGTAGATTTTTTATATACATTTTTCCTGTATCCCCACAAGGTCGAGAGTTATTAAATAAAATTTTCCTGTATCCCTACAAGGCGTAGATTTGGTTTCATAATTTTTTCCTGTAGCCCTACAAGGCGAAGATTTGGTTTCATAGATTTTCCTGTATTCCTACAAGGAGTAGATTTGGTTTCATAATTTTTTCCTGGATCCTTTAAAGGCGTATTTTTTTATAATTTTTCCAGGACCTTTAGGGTATAGTAGGCCCACCTCTGTTTACATTTATTGCAAACGTATCTATATAAATGAATTTATTTTGTTTTCGATTTTTTTTTCCGTATACAACTAACAAAGTCTATGGCCATGCACACATAAATGCATTCACACACAAACACACTCACATATTCCCCAATACATTTTGTCTATTATAATTTTCATCTGTGGTCGAACCAACAATAAAGTCTATCTGTTGTCTGATAACTGTCTATCCAAATGTCTATTAATGTTTTATCAGACACTGTCGCATTTTATATTCTCATAACTAAAAATTGTTGTTGTGTGCAGGATTTCAACGAACATTCTGACACACTCACACACACATAGACATACACGTGCAGACACCTCAAATGGTAAAGCTAACAACAAATACACCGAGAAGCATGAACTTTAATTTATATTATTTGCTCGAAGAGAAAGTATGAAGTCATCGGCGAACACATGCCGTTCATAGGAACTGCAATGGTATTTTTTTCACACGAATTCAATGACATTGAGTATGGGCACATAATGGGGTGGAATGTTGGAGAGTTATTTCAGGAAAAGATCGAAAAATTATTTTTTCCTAAGACCTTACAAGGCGTAGATTTTTAAATTTTTTTCCTGAGACCTTACAAGGCGTAGATTTTTAAAATTAATTTTTTTCCCGTGACCTTACAAGGCGTAGATTTTTAAAATTAATTTTTTTCCCGTGACCTTACAAGGCGTAGATTTTTAAAATTAATTTTTTTCTTGAGCCCTTCAAGGCGTAGATTTTTAAAATTATTTTTTTTTTCTTGAGACCTTACAAGGCGTAGATTTTTAAAATATTTTTTTTTCTGTGACCTTACAAGGCGTAGATTTTTAAAATCATTTTTTCTTGAGGGCTTACAAGGCGTAGATTTTTAAAATCATTTTTTCCTGAATAAAATAATTTTTTCCCCTGACTATCCTATTATCCTTTTCATTATTTTTGAACAATTTGAAAAATGCATTGTCGTCATGCCGTATGCACTAGGGGCAGGATTGTTTTTATTCTAGGACACCTTGTCCCAAACCCCACAAACTGAAACGAATAGTGTTGGCAGTAGTATAAAATTAATTAATATTTTTTAAGATTTCATGGTATGAAATGATGTGGAAAAACAGTCATGAGAATAAAACCCATAATTGACTGCAAACTAACGAATCCGAACAGAACTGCTGCATTCTACATTTATACCTTATCCCCCATCTCCAAATAGAATTCTTTTTCCACAAGCATGACAAAAACTTTACCTTTGTGTGTACTCTCACTCGTACACACCTTCATTGAAAATTCCAAGTTTTGGCCAATAATAAAGTTGTGTATCGGTATGTCTGTCAGTCAACTAGTCAGCCAGCCAGCCAGTCATTTATTCATACACACAGTAACTACTACTATCCTGATGGCGTTTTACTGTTTGTTTACATTCGTGGTACCTATTGTATAGGACCTCTCTTACTCCTCGATGCGTTGTTTGTATATCTGTGCGTCTGTCTGCCAGCCTGCTTGCCTATGTTCTTGTGTCCATTTGTAACTAACTGTCTCGAGGTACTGCCTCAAATGTCTGGATATGTCGATTGTCATTGTCTGTTTGTCAATTACTATTATTTTCAATAAAAATACAACTCAATATGCAAATGACTTTTGACTATATTCTCAAAAGTGGTACTACCTAGTAGTGGTGGCAGGATGGAAAAAACAAACCAACGACACACAAAAAAAATATAACAACGGCAATATTAACAAACAGTGACTACAACAAAAAGTGGCAGTATGTTCAGAATGTCAATTGCATGACAATAGGGAAAATTTGTTACACTAGAAGACAAAAAATATATATATTTTTAAATCCACGCCTTGTGGTAGACCCTTGAAAAATATTTTTAAGAAATCCACGCCTTGTGGTAGACCCTTGAAAAATATTTTTAAGAAATCCACGCCTTGTGGTAGACCCTTGAAAAATATTTTTAAGAAATCCACGCCTTGTGGTAGTCCCTTGAAAAATATTTTTAAAAAATGCACGCCTTGTGGTAGACCCTTGAAAAATATTTTTAATAAATCCACGCCTTGTGGTAGATCCTTGAAAAATATTTTTAAAAAATGCACGCCTTGTGGTAGACCCTTGAAAAATATTTTTAATAAATCCACGCCTTGTGGTAGATCCTTGAAAATTTTTTTCATGAAATTCATGCCTTGTAGTAGACCCTTGCAAAATATTCCTTAAAAAATTCAACGCCTTGTGATAGACCCTTGAAAAATATTTTTAAACCAGTAAGGAAAGTACTAAAGTCGAAGGAGGCCGACTATATGATACCCTTCACCACTTTGGGTATATTTTTCATGAAATTGGAGCTATATCTAAATCTTGACCGATTTTCACGAAACTTGACTCACATCAATCTGAACCTAATTCATTACGCTGTGCCAAATTTCGTACAAATCGAAGGATATATAGGGACGTTGGTACACCATTTACATTAAATCGGGCGAAAATATATATGTGAGTTATATCTAAATCTGGACCGATTTTCAGGAAATTTAACACATATCATTCTAGACCTAATTCAGTACCCTGTGCCAAATTTCGTGAAAATCGAAAGATATATAGGGACTTTAATGCACCATTTACATTAAATCGAACGAAAATATATATGGCAGCTAAATCTAAATCTGATCCGATTTGCTCGAAACTTGAAACACATAATTCTAGCCTTAATCCAGTACCCTGTGCCAAACTTCGTGTAAATCGAAAGATATGTAGGGACTTTGGTGCACAATTTGCATTAAATCGGACGAAAATATACATGTGAGCTATATCTAAATCTGGACCGATTTTCAGGAAATTCAAAACACATCAGTCTAGACCTAATTCATTACGCTATGCCAAATTTCGTGCAAATCGAAGGATATAAAGGGACTTTGGTTCGAACGAAAATATATATGGCAGCTAAATCTAAATCTGATCCGATTTTCTCGAAACTTGAAACACATCATTCTAGCCTTAATCCAGTACCCTGTGTCAAACTTCGTGTAAATCGAAACATATGTAGGGACTTTGGTGCACCATTTGTATTAAATCGGATGAACATATATATGGGAGCTATATCTAAATTTGGACCGATTTTCTCGAAACTTGACACACATCATTGTAGACCTAATTCATTACCCTATGCCAAATTTCGTTCAAATCGAAATGTAGGGACTTTGGTGGACCATTTACATTAAATCGGCCGAAAATATATATGTGAGGTATACCTAAATCTGAACCAATTTAGACGAAACTTAGCACATATCATTCTAGTCTTAATTCAGTACGCTGTGGTAAATTTCGTGGAAATCGAATGATATATAGGGACTTTGGTGCACCATTTGCATTAAATCGGACTAAAATATATATGGGAGCTATATCTAAATCTGACCCGATTTTCAGGAAACTTGACACACATCAGTCTGGACCCAATTCATTAGCCTATGCCAAATTTCGTGCAAATCGAAATATATATATATAGAGACATTGGTACACAATTTACATTTAATCGGATGAAAATATATATGGGAGCTATATCTTAATCTAGACCGATTTTCAGGAAACTTGACAAACATCAATCTAGTCCCAATTCATTACGCTATGCCAAATTTCGTGCAAATCGAAAGATATATATAAGGACTAAAGTGCACCATTTACCTTAAATCCGACGAAAATATATAAGGGAGCTATATCTAAATCTGAACCGATTTCCTCGAAACTTAGCACACATCATTATAGCTTAAGTCAGTACGCTATGCCAAATTTCGTGGAAATCGAAAGATATATAGGGACATTGGTACACCATTAGCATTAAATCGGACGAAAATAAATATGGGAGATATATCTAAATCTGCAATTTCCCAATTTCAATAGGGTTCGTCCTTGGACCATATAAATGACCTATGTATAATTTCATCCAATTCGGATCCTAAATGCGACCTATAGGGTCCCACGACATGCGTATATCGACTCAGAAATTGATTCTATGCATATTCTCAAAAGGAACCATGTGTCCATCTCGTTTCCTTTGCCTGTTACAAACATCAGCACAAAGACATAATACCATGTACCACAGTGCGGTGAAGGGTATAAAACCCTGTAGCACAGTGTTCCTCTAATATTAGCCTCACCGAGTATAGGGAATTAGTTCTATGTTAGTTAAACTCAAAATAAGAAAATGTGAAAAACTAATTTTACATAGATTGTGCTCACAGTTATTCCTCCTACAACAGGACACCTTTTTCTCTCCAACTATCTATCCATCTACACAACGCCCATGACCATTAACATAGATAGCCTCGAAGTAGGGGGGCATAGGACGTTGTCATCACTGTATAATCAAGTTAATTATTACTTTTTGTAGCTGTCGCTTTTTTCCTGTCGTTGTTGTCATTATTTGTACATGTCAGTTGGAGTGGTCCGTCCGAAGGACAACATGTTCATGTCTATCGTCCTCTGGTGGTCTCTATCGTCTTTAGTCATAATTGTTTCGATGTGTTTTTTTTATTTTATTTATTTATTTTTTGTTGTAGTCTTGCATATGTCAGGTTGTTTGAAAGGCAGTATCACAATTCAGCGACATAGTACTACGGCCGCGTTATCATGGTCTCCGATAAAGTCTCTGGAGGGCAATGGAAGAAAAATGTCCAGACAAAAACACATTTGTTATAATTGTGGTCATTTGAAGTTGGTTGTTGATTTTTTTTGTTAGACCAATGGCATACAATTTTGTTGAATGCCAATCGTATGATGGACAAATGGACAGGTTGTAACAGGTAATTTAAGATAAGTACAAGCACTGGAAGAAATTTTGAGGTTTAGGATAAGAAGTTCGTAAAAAGAAATGTCAACGGATTTCTTAAAAAATAATCTGAGCTTAATTTTTTTGTGGGACTAGGCGTAGATTTTTACACCCTTCACCACTTTGTGGTACAGGGTATTATGTGTTTGTGCATATGTTTGTAACAGGCAAAAGGAAACGAGATAGACACATGGTTCCTTTTGAGAATATGCATAGAATCACTTTCTGAGTCGATTTATGCATGTCCGTCCGTCCATTTGTCTGTCTGTAGATGTTAAATTGTAAACAAAGTACAGGTCGCATTTATAATCCGATTGGGGTGAAATTTGGCACAAATCAATTATTTGGCCCAAGGGCGAACCCTATTGAAATTGGGAAAAATCGATTCAGATTTAGATATAGCTCCCATATATATTTTCGTCCGATTTAATGTTCACGGTCCCTATATATCTTTCGATTTGCACGAAATTTGGTACAGCGTAATGAACTAGGTCTAGAATGATGTGTGTTAAGTTTCGTGAAAATCGGTTGAGATTTAGATATAGCTCCCATATATATTGTCGTCTGATTTAATGTAAACGGTCATTATTTATCTTTCGATTTGCACGAAATTTGGCACAGAGGTGGATATAGCTCCCATATAGGTCCAGAATGATGTGTGTTAAGTTTCGTGAAAATCGGTACATATTTTGAATATAGCTCCCATATATATTTTCAGATTTAAGGTAAATGGTGTACCAAAGTCTCTATATATACTTCGATTTGCACGAAATTTGGGATAGCGTAATGAGTAAGGTCTAGAATGATTTGTGCTAAATTTCGTGAAAATCGGTTCAGATTTCGATATAGCTCCCATATATATGTTCGTCCGATTTTAGGCAAATAGTGCTCCAAAGTAATATATATATTTTCGTCCGATTTTATGTAAATGATGCACCAAAGTCCCTACATATCTTTCGATTTGCACGAAATTTGGTACAACGTAATGAATTAAGTCTGGAATGATGTGTGTTAAGTTTCCTGAAAATCGGTTCAGATTTAGATATAGCTCCCATATATATTTTCGTCCGATTTAAGGTAAATGGGGCACCAAAGTCCCTAAATATCTTTCGATTTGCACGAAATTTTGCATGGAGTACTGAATTGGTTCCAGAATGATGTGTGATAAGTTTCATGAAAATCGGTTCAGATTTAGATATAGCTCCCATATATATTTTTGTCCGATTTAGGGTAAATGGTGCACCAAAGTCCCTATATATCTTTCGATTTGCACGAAATTTGGCACAGCGTAATGAATTAGGTCCGACTTTACTACTCTCCTCACTGGTTATAATAATTCTTTTGTGGGACTAGACAAGGCATAGATTTTTTTTTAAATAATTTTTGCGGCTCAAATTTTTAAAATACATTTTAAAATGTATTTTCCTGGTTTTAAGGTTTTTTTTTGCGAAGAATTGCAAGCTCACTCACCTTAAACCCCTGGTTTCACACAAATGATATTCACCAAAAACACCAGAGCCTAATTTTTCCACAATAACTAATGAATGTCTTGGAAATTCCTGTAACTGGCAATTGGCTGACTCCTCGGCATCACCGGCAGAAGCAGCCGCCGCATGGTTCATGAAATCACTCAATTCGTTTGCATTGTAATGATGTGGTTTTGTCAATGTGACATTAAGGCTCCCACCACCGCCGCCACCGCCGCCGATGCCGTATGCATAGCCACCACCTCCCGCCCCACTAATACTGGCTGTGGGTGACTTATCGAAGTTTGGAGATTTGTTGTTGGATGACGGTAATGTGAGGGCATTTTGAAAATTTCCAGTTAAAAAAACATTCTTGCCATTTGGCAATGTTGATGTTCCCTGATTTTGCTGCTGATGATGTTTCGGCGTTGTTGTTGCTGCTGCCCCGGCTGTTGTGGCACAATTCATTTGCAGGTCTTGTTGCTGTTGTTGCATTGCATTATTGGTAGCCAATGTTGTCGACATATTGGCTTTACAAATTGCCATTGCAGCATAATATTTCTCAGAAGGTGACATTGTTGCTGCTGCTGGTGTTGTTGTTGTAGCTGTGGCACTGGCAGCATTGGCTGATGATGACGATAACGAACCATGGTACTGGATATGCTGCTGCTGCTGATGTTGTTGTAGTTGTCCTGGTGATGTTTGTGGTTGCTGGTGTTGCTGTTGTAGTGTATAATGTCCCGGTGCAAGAGACGTTGACGATGATGACACGAGGGGGAATGGTGCCGTACCCAGTGGTGGCGGAGGAGGTGGTGGTATTTTCATATGAAACATATTGTTGAGAGTGTTGCGGTTGCTTGCTAATGTTGTACTGTAATTACTGTTACTGCCATTAAGACTATTTGAAGCCATTGCGCCACCACCCAAAATACTACCCGCACCACTGTACAGGGAATTTGACTTTTGGCTGGGTAACAGATCCTGCATATGTGGTACAGCATAATCCTGACACACAATATCGGGAACATCTGAAAATGAAAGCAAACACAAGCGGGATGAGTATTAGAAAAAAAAAGAAAATAAATAAGGAATTTAAGATTTTAGAGAGGTCTTGAAGGGTAGCTGAAAAAATTATTTAAAAAATCTACGCCTTGTCTAGTCTCAAGAAAAAATTATTTAAAAAATCTACGCCTTGTCTAGTCTCAAGAAAAAATTATTTAAAAAATCGACGCCTTGTCTAGTCTCAAGAAAAAATTATTTAAAAAATCTACGCCTTGTCTAGTCTCAAGAAAAAATTATTTAAAAAATCTACGCCTTGTCTAGTCTCAAGAAAAAATTATTTAAAAAATCTACGCCTTGGCTAGTCTCAAGAAAAAATTATTTAAAAAATCTACGCCTTGTCTAGTCTCAAGAAAAAAATTATTTAAAAAATCTACGCCTTGTCTAGTCTCAAGAAAAAATTATTTAAAAAATCTACACCTTGTCTAGTCTCAAGAAAAAATTATTCAAAAAATTCTACGCCTTGTCTAGTCTCAAGAAAAAATTATTCAAAAAAATCTACGCCTTGTCTAGTCTCAAGAAAAAATTATTTAAAAAATCTACGCCTTGTCTAGTCTCAAGAAAAAATTATTTAAAAAATCTACGCCTTGTCTAGTCTCAAGAAAAAATTATTTAAAAAATCTACGCCTTGTCTAGTCTCAAGAAAAAATTATTTAAAAAATCTACGCCTTGTCTAGTCTCAAGAAAAAATTATTTAAAAAATCTACGCCTTGTCTAGTCTCAAGAAAAAATTATTTAAAAAATCTACGCCTTGTCTAGTCTCAAGAAAAAATTATTTAAAAAATCTACGCCTTGTCTAGTCTCAAGAAAAAATTATTTAAAAAATCTACGCCTTGTCTAGTCTCAAGAAAAAATTATTTAAAAAATCTACGCCTTGTCTAGTCTCAAGAAAAAATTATTTAAAAAATCTACGCCTTGTCTAGTCTCAAGAAAAAATTATTTAAAAAATCTACGCCTTGTCTAGTCTCAAGAAAAAATTATTTAAAAAATCTACGCCTTGTCTAGTCCCAAGAAAAAATTATTTAAAAAATCTACGCCTTGTCTAGTCCCAAGAAAAAATTATTTAAAAAATCTACGCCTTGTCTAGTCTCAAGAAAAAATTATTAAAAAAATCTACGCCTTGTCTAGTCTCAAGAAAAAATTATTAAAAAAATCTACGCCTTGTCTAGTCTCAAGAAAAAATTATTTAAAAAATCTACGCCTTGTCTAGTCTCAAGAAAAAATTATTTAAAAAATCTACGCCTTGTCTAGTCTCAAGAAAAAATTATTTAAAAAATCTACGCCTTGTCTAGTCTCAAGAAAAAATTATTTAAAAAATCTACGCCTTGTCTAGTCTCAAGAAAAAATTATTTAAAAAATCTACGCCTTGTCTAGTCTCAAGAAAAAATTATTTAAAAAATCTACGCCTTGTCTAGTCTCAAGAAAAAATTATTTAAAAAATCTACGCATTGTCTAGTCTCAAGAAAAAATTATAAAAAAAACCTACGCCTTGTCTAGTCTCAAAAAAAAAATTATTTAAAAAATCTACGCCTTGTCTAGTCTCAAGAAAAAACTATTTAAAAAATCTACGCCTTGTCTAGTCTCAAGAAAAAATTATTTAAAAAATCTACGCCTTGTCTAGTCTCAAGAAAAAATTATTTAAAAAATCTACGCCTTGTCTAGTCTCAAGAAAAAATTATTTAGAAAATCCAACGCCTTGTCTAGTCTCAAGAAAAAATTATTTAAAAAATCTACGCCTTGTATGGTCTCAAGAAACAATTATTTAAAAAATCTACGTCTTGTCTAGTCTCAAGAAACAATTATTTAAAAAATCTACGCCTTGTATGGTGTCAAGAAAAAATTATTAAAAAATCTACGCCTTGTATGGTGTCAAGAAAAAATTATTAAAAAATCTACGCCTTGTATGGTGTCAAGAAAAAATTATTTAAACAATCTACGCCTTGTCTAGTCTCAAGAAAAAATTATTTAAAAAATCTACGCCTTGTCTAGTCTCAAGAAAAAATTATTTAAAAAATCTACGCCTTGTCTAGTCTCAAGAAAAAATTATTTAAAAATTCTACGCCTTGTCTAGTCTCAAGAAAAAATTATTTAAAAAATCTACGCCTTGTCTAGTCTCAAGAAAAAATTATTTAAAAAATCTACGCCTTGTCTAGTCTCAAGAAAAAATTATTTAAAAAATCTACGCCTTGTCCAGTCTCAAGAAAAAATTATTTAAAAAATCTACGCCTTGTCTAGTCTCAAGAAAAAATTATTTAAAAAATCTACGCCTTGTCTAATCTCAATAAAAAATTATTTAAAAAATCTACGCCTTGTCTAGTCTCAAGAAAAAAATATTTAAAAAATCTACGCCTTGTCTAGTCTCAAGAAAAAATTATTTAAAAAATCTACGCCTTGTCTAGTCTCAAGAAAAAAAATATTTAAAAAATCTACGCCTTGTCTAGAAAAAAATTATTTAAAAAATCTACGCTTTAGCTTCTCCTAAGAAAAAAATATTAAAAAATTATTTAAAAAATCTAAGCCTTGGCTAGTCTCAAGAAAAGACAACATCAAACTCATCCAAATATTTTCTATTATTTTGAACTCTGATGGAAATTTCAAAAACTAGAAAATTATATACAAATAGTTTTCATTTCATGTCATTTCAAATGATATTTGATGAACATTGACTGTCAGCAGTTATGATGATGCCGATGATGATGATGAGCGCTTATTTTAGTATAAAATTTGACAACATAAAACACATTTCATATTTTGTGCAAATGAATGAAAACGATACTTTTGACATTTTGTTGGGTAACCCAGAATATTATGGTGTTGTGGTATGTAACCCAGCAAAGAATGTGACGGCGTGACTACGGTAGCCTTGAACTTAAAGAAAAACCAGTAAAGGAAAGTATGAAGTCTAATCGGGCCACTATATGATACCCTTCACCACTTTGGGTATAATGAAAATGAAATTGGATCCATAAACATGTCATTCTGAACCATACTAAATTTTCCATTTGGCGAGATATAGAAGCTAACACCCAAA
>NW_026875880.1:0-18417 GCF_032173495.1 Musca vetustissima | reverse complement strand
TATATTCTTTCGAAATGATGAAAATCTGGACAGCGTAATGAATTAGGTCCCGAATGACGCGTGTAAAGTTTAGGGAAAATCGGGTCGGATTCAGATATAGCTCCCATATATACTTACGTCCGATTTAAGGATAATGGCGCACCAAAGTCCCTATATATCTTTCGATTTGCACGAAATTTGGCATAGGGTACTAAATTATATCCAGAATGGTGTGTGCTAAGTTTCGTGAAAATCGATTAAAATATACGATAAAGCTCCCATATATATTTTCATCCGATTTAAGGGAAATGGTGCTCCAAAATCCCTATATATCTTTCGGTTTGCACGAAATTTGGCACAGCGTAATGAATTAGGTCACGAATGACGCGTGTAAAATTTAGGGAAAATCGGGTAGAATTCAGATATAGCTCTTATGTATATTTTCGTCCGATTTAAGGATAATAAGTACCAAAGTCCCTATATATCTTTCGAGAATGATGTGTGCTAAGTTTCGGGAATCGATTCAAATCGATTCAAATATAGATAAAGCTCCCATATATATTGTCGTCCGATTTGATGTAAATAGTGCACCAAAGTCCCTACATATCTTTCGATTTGTTCGAAATTTTGCAGAGTGTACTGAATTGAGTCTGGAATGACGTGTGTCAAGATTCGATAAAATCGGGTCAGATTTAGATATAGATCCCATATATATATATACATATATATATTTGTCCGATTTAAGGTAAATGGTGCACCAAAGTCTCTATATATCATCCGATTTGCACAAAATTTGGCATGAAGTACGGAATTAGGTCCCGAATGATGTTTGTCAAGTTTCGAGAAAATTGGGTCAAATTTAGATATAGTTCATATATATATATATATATACATATATATTTTCGTCCGATTTCATGTAAATGAGCACCAAAGTCCCTATATATCTTTCGATTTGCACGAAATTTGGCATATCGTACTGAATTGAGTCTAGAATGATGTGTGTGAAGTTTCCTGAAAATCGGTTCAGATTTAGATATAGCTTCCATATATATTTTCGTCCGATTTATGGTAAATGGTGTACCAAAGTCCCTATATATCTTTCGATTTGCACGAAATTTGGCACAGCGTAATGAATTATGTCTAGCGTGATGTGTGTTAAGATTTGTGAAAATCGGTTCAGATTTGGATATAGCACCCATATATATTTTCGTCCGATTTAAGGTAAATGGTGCACCAAAGTCTCTATATATACTTCGATTTGCACGTTATTTGGCATAGCGTGCTGAATTAAGTCTAGAACGATGTGTGTTAAATTTTGTGAAAATCGGTTCAGATGTAGATATAGCTCCCATATATATATATTCGTCCGATTTTAGGTAAATAGTGCATCAAAGTCCTTTTATATGCTTCGATTTGCACAAAATTTGGCTTAGCGTTCTAAATTGAGTCTAGAATGATGAGTGGTGAGTTTCGGGAAAATCGGTCGAGATTTCGATATAGCTCCCATATATATGCTTATCCGATTTTATGTAAATGATGCACCAACGTCCCTATATATCCTTCGATGTGTGTTAAATTTCGTGGATATCGGTTCAGATTTAGATATAGTTCCTATATATATTTTCGTCCGATTTTCGGTAAATAGTGCACCAAAGTCCCTTTGTATCCTTCGATTTGCACAAAATTTGGCATAGCGTGAAAATAGATTATATTTTTAACAATTATAGATTATATTTTTAACAACGCGGCGTAGCGAATAGCGTGTATCAATTTTGCTATAAATCGTTTTCCATAAATTTTCCCCATGTTACGCAGGCGGCTCTAAATCTGCTCGAATGAAATTAAAGTTAGGATAGGTTGGAGAAAGAGGGAACATAGACATGCAATTGTGCAATATACCCAAAGTGGTGAAGGGTATCAAATTTGTTATATATTTTTCCATGCTTAATATAACATTCATATTGCCATATTCAAATAAATACAATTTAATTCTGGATAAATTTTATTCGAAATAAATTACAAGAGAATCATGTGTGTTACATACATTGTTTTGAATTATTATTAGTTTATAGTTCAAAATAGTTTTCAATGTTTCATATTTGTTGGCATTTTTTCGAACATATGTGAAATGTATAGAAAACCAACAACAATCATAACTATCTAATTTTTTTTCCGAAAACAATACATTCGATATATTTGTGTGTATGAGTGAGGAAATTTGAAATGCATTGTTGCTATAACGAAATATTTGTAAACTAAGTTTATAAATATGATTTTTTTTTGTTTCATATAAACAACAAAAAAATTGAAAATTATTAAAAATATCATATGTACAATTGTATGTGTGTGTACGAATTTTGTTGGCAAATAATTGAGTGATGAATATAATATTGTTGAAAATTTGATACTAAATGATCAAATAGAATTTGTATTAGAGTATTATGCGAAGTTTTGAAAGTGGATTTGAATGTTGGAAAATATGAATGCACGGGAATGGTAGGGAGAGGAATAAACTTTGTTATTTTGATGATTTGAGTGTTGGATGAGTAAAATTTTAGATTATTTACTATGAAGAGGAGAGATTTGGTATTTGTGAATAAGACTAATTAGTTTGAGATTAGAAGTGTGAATATTGCCACATATCCTAGTGTATAGACAATCAGGTCAGTGACCCCATCGATTTGCACAGCTGCGAATTTAAGGGGCTTTAATTTAAAGCATTAAGTAAAGCCCTTTAAATTCGCAGCTGTTGGGGTCACGCAAATCGATGGGGTCACTGACCTGATTGCCTATACACTAGGATATGTGGCAATACTCACACTTCCTCAAAAAACATTGAAGCTCTGAGGAAACTAGTGGCAAGCATTTTCTCCATTACTTTTAAATGCAGGACTCAGAAAAATTACTTTTAAATAATCAATGCCTTATGACAAATTACTTTTGGAAAGTTCACGCCTTCTGAAAAAATATTTTCAAAAAATTCACGCCCTATGTAGGCCTCAGAAAAATTTGTTTTAAAAAATGTAAGCCTTACTAAAAAAATCTATGACTTTTAAAAAACCCATGCCTTATGTAGGCCTCAGAAAAATTACTTTTAAAAATTCTAGCCTACTTTTAAAGATTACTTTTAAAACTCTGTGTTGGCTTGGATTTTCTAAAAATATATTTTGTGGCCCGCGTTGATTTTTATACCCTACACAACTATGTTGTCAGGGTATTATAGCTTTGTGCAGCCCCAAGAGTTTGAAACGCCGCGAAATATTGGTCCTAGACCCACCTTTACCGATGGTCATATCTCGACTAGCGGAGTCGATCTAGACATATGTGTCCGTCCGTCCGGTCGTCCGTCTGTCCATTATAATTTGTAAATACGATACAGGCCACAGTTATTGACTAATCTTCACGAAATTTTGCATGTAGGGTGGGTTCTGGCCAATGAAGACCCCTATTGTTTTGGTAAAGATCGGTTAATATTTAGGGGATGAAATGGACCATATACTTAATTTTTGTCGGTACAGAGCCCGCAATTATGGCCAGAACATCACGAAATGTTTCATGGAGAAGGGGATTGAGCCAATGAATAAGCGTGCCTGTCTTGATAAAGATCGGTCAATATTTAGCGGGTCAAATAGACCCTGACTTTTCTGTGAAAAATTACAAAATGTGTATTCTGGAGCGTATATATTTAAACCTGAAGGACATAGACCCGAGAAATTGATGGTGTATCAAAGATGAGTGGTTGGCCTTTAAATTAATACCAATTATATTCTCGAATGCGGGAGTTACACTTAAATATTTACGGGTGCTTACGTATTCATATATTATTTAGTAACCCATTGCCACACTAGAGAGCGGAAATATATCGCTGATCGCTTTGAAATTTTTCATGAGGTTCCAGTTATAGTCAAGGACAACGCCTATAATTTTCGGTGATGATTTTGGAATGAAGTGGACCGAAAACTGATTTTTTTTTGTTTTTATGGAGACGATATATAGGCCACAATTATAAGCCGAAAATCACAACAACACCCTTTCACCGTGGGAATCTGAAAAAGTAATTACAATAGTTTTACTGAATATTTATAATATTCGGAAAATATCCCAGTGTAAGGAAGATATGCTGTTGGCCTTTAATCGAGCAATAGGGTGCAAATATGACGAATTATTGTCAGGCTCGGAATAAACAGCCGCAGCACTTAGAGTTCCGTGGTAGTTGTGTAGGGTATCGCATGGTCGGCCGCGTCCGACTATACTGCTCCGCTCACTGTTTTTATACCATTCACCACACTGTGGTACAGGGTATTATGTCTTTGTACATATGTTTGTAACAGGCAAAAACCAGTAAGGAATGTAGTAAAGTCGGACGGGGCCGACTATATGATACCCTTCACCACTATGGGTATATTAAACAGGACTATTAGCATGAACTTGAATGAAATAAAACATGTGATATTTATCTAAATGTTAATCTACGTAGATCTATCCATAAAGTATGTAAATCGACTTCAAACAAATATAAATAGGTCATCCGTTGGGCTATGTCTGTACTTCTAGAAAACGAAACTACATAATTCTATGCTCAATTTTGTACGTTGTGCAAAATTTGATGTCAAACTGACTAACATGAGGAGTTTGATGCCCAATTTACTTGATATCGGGCCAAATATTAAGCGATTTCAAACAAACTTGTCACAGGATACGTTATACTAATTTCAGAACGTTTTGTTCCTATTGGTTCCTTGGTGCGTCAAGTACTTAAAATCAATCTTTAATAAAAGGGAGCTATATCTAAATGTGGACCGATTTTCACGAAACAACGCAGACATCAATCTAGGCTCAATTCAGTACGTTATGCCAAATTTCGTGCAAATCGAAAGATATATAGGACTTTGGGGTACCATTTACATGAAATCGGACGAAACTATATATGGGAGCTATATCTAAATCTGGACCGATTTTCACCAAACTTTACATACATCATTCTAGACCTATATGATTAGGCTGTACCAAATTGCGTGCAAATCGAAAGATATATAGGGACTTTGGGGCACCATTTACATGAAATCGGACGAAACTTTAAGTGGGAGCTATATATAAGTGGGAGCTATATAGAAATCTGGACTGATTTTCATAAAACTTGGCAGACATCCTTCTAGACTCAATTAAGTACGTTATGCCAAATTTCGTGCAAATCGAAAGATATATAGGGACTTTGGGGTACCATTTACATGAAATCGGACGAAACTATATATGGGAGCTATATCTAAATCTGGACCGATTTTCACGAAACTTTGCAGATATCATTCTAGTCCTACATGATTAGGTTGTACCAAATTTCGTGGAAATCGAATGATATATAGGGACTTTGGGGCACCATTTACATGAAATCGGACGAAACTATATATGGGAGCTATATCTAAATCTGGACCGATTTTCTCGAAACTTGGCAGAAATCACTCTAGGCTTAATTTAGTACGTTATGCTCAATTTCGTGCAAATCAAAAGATATATAGGAATTTTGGGGCACCATTTACATGAAATCGGACGAACCTATATATGGGAGCTATATCTAAATCTGGACCGATTTTCTCGAAACTTGGCAGACATCACTCTAGGCTTAATTCAGTACGTTATGCCAAATTTCGTGCAAATCAAAAAATATATAGGGACTTTGGGGCACCATTTACCTGAAATCGGACGAAACTATATATGGGAGCTATATCTAAATCTGGACCGATTTTCACGAAACTTTACAGACATCATTCTAGACTCAATTCAATACGTTATGCCAAATTTCGTGCAAATCGAACGATATATAGGGACTTTGGGGCACCATTTACATGAAATCGGACGACACTATATATGGGAGCTATATCTAAATCTGGACCGATTTTCACGAAACTTTGCAGATATCATTCTAGACCTAAATGATTAGGTTGTACCAAATTTCGTGGAAATCGAATGATATATAGGGACTTTGGGGCATCATTTACATGAAATCGGACGAAACTATATATGGGAGCTATATCTAAATCTGAATTAAATATGGAACTATCTTCAATTATGGTATCTTCTTGCTCTCGTTATGCGAGCATAACTTCATAGTTTTTTTTTTTAAACCCGAAAGAAAACATGGAAAACATTTGCTTAACCTTTTACTTGAAATTTTGCGCAGTTCATGTTTTTTCCATTATATACTTTTTTCTGTCATGTAAATTTTTGCAAAAAAAAAATTTAAACTTTTTGAAAACTTATATTTTATGCCTTGCCTTGCTAACCACGAACTTTATCTGTAGCACATAAGAAGCAAAAAATGCAAACTATGCCAAAAGCCAACAAGAAGCATAAGAACCTGACAAGAAAATATTGTAGAAAAATGCTGTTATATGCCTTCCGTTTCCTGTCGATGTGCAGTTTTTTTCTTCTGTTGCTTTTTTACGCTTTACAGTTGTCCGGGCTTGCCGTATTATTATTTAAATATAATA
Organism: Musca vetustissima; assembly: GCF_032173495.1. Lineage (NCBI taxonomy): Eukaryota > Metazoa > Arthropoda > Insecta > Diptera > Muscidae > Musca > Musca vetustissima. The sequence continues at coordinate 11,953 of NW_026875880.1, read as the reverse complement.
ATGATGTACATGAGAAGCAGCAGCAGCACATAATTTTTTGTTCACTCGAATAGTTTCGGTGATGTTAATGTTAGCAGAATATTGAAGATCAAGCGGGGAAAAAATTATGTGTTCGTGTTGAAAAGTTTTACCGATGTAGACACATTTTTTTTTTTTTTTTGATGATGATGATGAAAATATGTGGAATTTTTAGAAAATAGTGTTACTGAAAAGAATTATACTTTCGTGATAAAATATTTCAAATAGCGAAGATATAGCAGATCCCAAGGATATTGCAAAATCGGAATCTATATTGGAAATTCCTTGAAAAGATACCATTTATATACAATTTTAATACTCCTACTTCCTAAACTTCATTATACGCTCTAAAGCAGTTATTTTCTTTAAATAGCTTACCATTTAAGAACCAAAATCCTAATCTTCTTTTGTATTTAATGGCATTAATCCGCCAAAGACATCATTTTTTTCACTGTCACATTTTAAAATTTCCGCCACATATCTTTGCGGAAACGTTAAACAAATAAAACACAATAATCCTCTGCCAAGAAAAAAAAACAAATCACACACACGCACACTTCTACACCTGAATAAACATCTTCTTTTGGTTAGCCGAAATTTGCATATGAACAATTGACACAGAGTCGCTCATATCAAGCAAGCTTCATCAGTCACCCAACTCCAACATTATTCACCGAAAACTCCAACATCATCACCTCACACCAAATAAAAAGCATCGAAACATTCATATACTCGTATAAACAATACCTTCAACTCTTAAGGGGATTATATTATATGGCCTAACATCACTCAACGCTGCTGCCAGTGAGTGTACATTTAAAAACACACATACATACAAGCTGCTGTTTGTTGTGGTGGTGCTTTATGTTCATATAAGTGGAATTCCTTTTGATTGTGTTTTATTTTTTTAAAAAAGTCGGATTTTTTATGTGTGTTTGTGTTGGCAAATATGTTGTTGCCATAAAGCCGTAATAAACAAAGTGTTGAGACCATATGTCAAACATTTGTCATTTACATACCAACAAAATGGAAAGATGTGTGGGGGAGGTATTACAATTTAAAATACTAAAAATCTCCTTAAAGTAGCTCCCCTGAAAAAAATATTTTTAAACCAGTGAGCGGAGCAGTATAGTCGGACGGGGCCGACCATACGATACCCTACATAACTACCACCGATATTCAGTACATCCCTTCTAATTACTTGTCCATACTCCCTTCACGGTGGATTGTATTGTGATGTTCGGCTTATAATTGTAGCCTATAGAAAGAATCGAAAAAAACACAAAAATAAGTTTTCGGTCCACTTCATCCCAAAATTATTATCTTATTATCACCGAAAATTATAGCCGTTGTTCTTGACCATAAATGGAACCTCATGAAACATTTCAAAGCGATCAGCGTTATATTTTCGCCCTCCAGTGTGGAAATGTTTTATTAAATAATAGCTGAATACGTAAGTACCTGTAAATATGTACGTGTAACTCCTACATCTGAGTACATACGACGTTGTAATTGGATCAATTTAAAGGCCATCCACTCGTCTTGGATATGCTGTCAACTTCTCTGCTCTATGTCCTTAAGGAGTAAATACATACGCTATAGAATAAAAATTTTGGAATTTTTCACACAAAAAATCAGGGTCCATTTGACCCGCTAAATATTAACTGATCTTTATCAAAACAGGCATGCTTATTCCTTGGTCCAATCCCTTTCTCCATAAAAACATTCCCGATGTTTGGGCCATCATTGCGGCCTCTGAGCGACCAGAATATCAGACAAAAATAAAGTTTTTAGTCCATTTCATCCCCTAAATATTAACCGGTCTTCATTGGGCCGAACCCATCCTACATGAAAAATTTCGTGAAGATTGGTCCATAATTGTGGCCTGTATCGTGTTTGCAAAATATAATGGACAGACGGACGGACGGACACACATGTCTAGATCGACTCAGCTAGTCGAGATATCACGATCGGTATACTTAAAGGTGGGTCTAGGACCAATAGTTCGCGGCGTTACAAGCTCTGGGGGCTGCACAAAGCTGTGATACCCTGACAACATAGTTGTGTAGGGTATAAAAATCCAGGCCAGTACTTTGGTATATTGTACATATGTATCCCTACAATTGCATTTCAATGTTCCCTCGAAGGAACATACTCATGTCTTTCTGCAACCTATGCAAAATTTTATTTCATTCGGGCAGATTTAGAAGCGCCTGCGTACCATGGGACAACATATGGAAAATGATTTATAGAATAATACTCTGGTCGGTATGTTGCACTATTAAAAATGTAATCTCAATCAGACACCCGTTTAATATACCAATCTGAACCGATTTTCACAAAATCTAACACACATCTAACACATATGTGGAGCAATGGGTACAACACCAACTAGGGCTTTGGAGACAATATTATATATACCTCCAATAGACATCCAAATAAAATATGAAGCGGCGGTTGCAGCTTTAAGACTTAAAGCAATGGACGAGTGTATAGACACCGGACACAATACATCGCATAAAAACATTTTACAGGCAACAAATGAGTCGACTTTCAATATCTTTGATTCAGACCGTATACCTGAAACGAGAGTAGTGCGAAACTATAATACCAGATAGAGAACAATGGAATAGCCGAACACTAGTTCTGATGCCGCCTGGTAACTGTTGCTACACGGATGGCTCTCGACTAGGGGGGAAAACTGGACTGGGACTTTTTATCGAAGAACCGGGTACTGAAATTTCTTTTCGTCTTACAGATCACAGCACGATCTTACAGGCGGAGGTTCAAGCTATAACAGAGTGTCTTAACTGGTTAAATTCAAACCAAAGACAAAATACAGTAACTATTATTACGGACAGCGAGCAAGCTATAAAGGCAATATCTTCCAGAACAGTTAAATCCAAAACTGTATTGGAATGTATAAATACCGTTAATGATTTCTCACAACAAGGACCTGTACGAATAATATGGGTACCGGGTCACCAAGAAATCATAGGCAACGAGATAGCAAATCAACTAGCCAGGAGTGTCATTGCACTACCCACAATAGAGGTGTATACCGCCCAAACCTTTAGCGAAACACGCCAAGAAATGAAGGAATGGGCACATGAGACCCCCAAAACCCTTTGGGATAATGAGGGGACAGGAAAAATCACCAAAATCTTATGCAGCGACCCAAGTGAAGACAAAACTAAGCAAATCCTAACGCTGAACAAAAAAAGAAAAAACCGACTGACGGGACACCTCGGCCTGAAGGCACATCTACTCAAGATTGGAAACGAAGGAAGTAACGAGTGCAGAGCGTGTGGGGAAGACAGTGAAACCCTGGAACAGTTCCTATGCCATTGCCCAGCATTTACATGCCTTCGGAGAAAATTTTTGGGAAATGACACTCTTCACGGACTAAGCGATCTGAGGGGGTGTGAATGGAAGAGACGGAATGAGATACAAAAGGACTTTGGTACACCATTTACATTAAATCGGGCGAAAAAATATATGGGAGCTATATCTAAATCTGGACCGATTTTCAGGAAACTTAACACACATCATTCTGGACCTAATTCAAATTTCGTGCAAATCGAAAGATATATAGGGACTTTAGTGCAATAGTTACCTCAAATCGGACGAAACTATATATGGGAGCTATATCTAAATCAGAACTGATTTTTACGAAACTTCGCACACACCATTCTAGACCTAATTTAGTACGCTATGCAAAATTTCGTGCAAATCGAAGGATATATAGGGGTGTTGGTTCACCATTTAAATAAAATCGGACGAAAATGTGTATGGGAGCTAAAACGAAATCTGAACCGATTTTTTCGAAACTTAACACACGTCATTCTAGATCTAACTCATTACGCTGTGCCAAATTTCGTGCAAATCGAAAGATATGTAGCGACTTTTGTGCACAATTTGCAATAAATCGGACCAATATATATATATGGGAGCTATACCTAAATCTAAACCGATTTTCACGAAATTTCAAATACATCGTTCTAGACTTAATTCAGAACACTATGCGAAATTTCGTGCAAATCGAACGGTATATAGGGACTTTGGTGCACTATTTACCTAAAATCGGACGAAAATATATATGGGAGCTATATCTAAATCTGAACCGATTTTCCCAAAACTTACCACACATCATTCTAGACATAATTCAGTACGCTATTCTCGAGTTCGTGCAAATCGAAAGATATATAGGGTATATGGTGGACCATTTACCTTACATCGGATGGAACTATATATGGGAGCAATATCTAAATCTGAACCGATTTTCTTGCATTGGCACACATTATTCTGAAACTAATTCATTACGCTGTGCCAAATTTCTTGTAAATCGAAAGATATATAGGGTATTTGGTGGACCATTTACATTAAATCGGACGAAAATATATATGGGAGCTATATCTAAATATGGACCGATTTTCACGAAACTTAGCACACATCATTCTGGACCTAATTCAGTACTCTATGCCAAATTTCGTGCAAATCGAATGATATATAGGGACTTTGGTGCACCATTTACCTTAAATCGGACGAAACTATATATGGGAGCTATATCAAAATCTGAACCGATTTTTAAGAAACTCATTCCAGACCATATAAATCTGGATCGCTTTTCAAGAAACTTAAAACACATCATTCTAGACCTAATTCAGTACGCTATGCCAAATTTCGTGCAAATCGAAGTATATATAGGGACTTTGGTGAATGATTATTATTAAATCGGACGAATATATATATGGGAGCTATATCTAAATCTGAATCGATTTTTCCCAATTTCAATAGGGTTCGTCCTTGGGCCAAACAAATGAGCTGTGCCAAATTTCATCCAATTCGAATCAAACACTGCGACCTGTACTTTGTTTACAATTTAACATGGACAGACGGACGGACACGCGTAAATCGACTTAAAAAGTGATTCTATGCATATTCTAAAAGGAACCATGTGTCTCTCTCGTTTCTTTTTGCCTGTTACAAACATATGCACATATACATAATACCCTGTACCACAGTGTTGTGAAGGGTATAAAAATCCAACCTTTATGTAGGCGCCTGAAAAATTATTTTTAAAAAAATCGAAATCCACACTTACGTTTTTTCTAATTAAATAAAAATAAATCATTTTTCGCTAAACCCGGATGTTAATGTTAATATCCTGTTGTTGTTGCTGTTATTTGCCAGCGGCAAAGTCATATTAATTTCTCCACCTTCACATACACACTCAAACATCTCGCTCTCCATATTACTGATTTCATATGTTTCCCCATTTCTGGTTTTGACATAATCTTTCAGCATGAAATGAGACGAATAATGAAAAAAAAAACTGAATCAGAAAAATGTAACCGAAAAAAAACAAGAAATAAAATTACATAACATTACGGCTTACATTAAATCAGTTGGGTGAAATACGACAGGTGATGTATGTCTTTCAATTATTTATGAACACACACACACTCACTGACATATATGTGGTTACATATACGTATTGAAATGCTTAAGGTTAAGTGAAAAATCCCTGAAAATATGTATTTATTTTATTGTCGGCTCGAAAACAGATGTTCGACATTAATCACATTTTATGATTTGCTCTTAATAAATGGCACAGCGGAGCAGCCGATGTGCAGCATATTTGCAGGTGTATGAGATTAACAACAAGCTTTGGTTATAAACCAAACCAAAAGAATTTGTTACAGAAGATTAAATTTTTATTTTAAATTGAGTTTCAAGTTATTTTTGTTTCTAATGACAAAGTTGGAAAGAAACAAAGATTCCACGTGGATTTATTATTGGTTTAAGTACTAACTCGTGTAGGCTTAGATATAAAGAGGATATTCATATGTCACAAGGAAGTGGCCTAGAGTGATGTCTGCCAAGTTTCGTGAAAATCGGTCCAGATTTAGATATAGCTCCCATATATAGTTTCGTCCGATTTCATGTAAATGGTGCCCTAATGTTTTTATATATATCTTTCGATTTGCACGAAATTTGGTATAACGTACTGAATTGAGCCTAGAATGATGTCTGCCAAGTTTCGAGAAAATCGGTCCAGATTTAGATATAGCTCCCATATATAGCTTCGTCCGATTACATGTAAATGGTGCACCAAAGTCCCTATATATCCTTCGATTTGCACGAAATTTGGCATAACGTACTTAATTGAGCCTAGAGTGATGTCTGCCAAGTTTCGAGAAAATCGGTCCAGATTTAGATATAGCTCCCATATATAGTTTCGTCCGATTTCATGTAAATGGTGCCCTAATGTTCTTATATATCTTTCGATTTGCACGAAATTTGGTATAACGTACTGAATTGAGCCTAGAATGATGTCTGCAAAGTTTCGAGAAAATCGGTCCAGATTTAGATATAGCTCCCATATATAGCTTCGTCAGATTTCATGTAAATGGTGCCCCAAAGTCCCTATATATCTTTTGATTTGCACGAAATTTGGCATAACGTACTGAATTAAGCCTAGAGTGATGTCTGCCAAGTTTTATAGAAAATCGGTCCAGATATAGATATAGCTCCCATATATAGTTTCGTCCGATTTCATGTAAATGGTGCCCTAATGTTCTTATATATCTTTCGATTTGCACGAAATTTGGTATAACGTACTGAATTGAGCCTAGAATGATGTCTGCCAAGTTTCGAGAAAATCGGTCCAGATTGAGATATAGTTCCCATATATAGTTTCGTCCGATTTCATATAAATGGTGCCCCAAACTCCCTACATATCTTTTGATTTGCACGAAATTTGGCATAACGTACTGAATTAAGCCTAGAGTGATGTCTGCCAAGTTTCGAGAAAATGGGTCCAGATTTAGATATAGCTCCCATATATAGTTTCGTCCGATTACATGTAAATGGTGCACCAAAGTCCCTATATATCCTTCGATTTGCACGAAATGTGGCATAACGTACTTAATTGAGCCCAGAATGATGTCTGCCACGTTTCATGAAAATCGGTCCTGATTTAGATATATCTTCCATATATAGTTTCGTCCGATTTCATGTAAATGGTGCCCCAAAGTCCCTATATATCTTTTGATTTGCACGAAATTTGGTACAGCCTAATCATTTAGGCCTAGAATGATGTCTGCCAAGTTTCGTGAAAATAGGTCAAGATTTACATATAGCTCCCATATATAGTTTCGTCCGATTTCATGTAAATGTTGCACCAAAGTCCCTATATATCTTTCGTTTTGCACAAAATTTGGCATAACTTACTGAATTGAACCTAGAGTGATGTCTGCGTTGTTTCGTGAAAATCGGTCCAGATTTAGATATAGCTCCCTTTTATTATAGATTGATTTTAAGTAATTGTCGCACCAAGAACCAATAGGAACAAAACGTTCTGAAATTAGTATAACCTATCCTGTCACAAGTTTGTTTGAAATCGCTTAATATTTGGATAGAGCTTCCATATATATTTTCGCCCGATTTCAAGTAAATTGGGCATCAAACTCCCCATGTTAGTCAGTGTGACATCAAATTTTGCACAACGTACAAAATTGAGCATAGAATTATGTAGTTGCGTTTTCTAGAAGTACAGACATAGCCCAACGGATGACCCATTTATATTTGTTTGAAGTCGATTTACATACTTTATGGATAGATCTACGTAGATTCACATTTAGATAAATATCACATATTTTATTTCATCCAATTTCATGTTAATAGTGGTGAAGGGTATCATATAGTCGGCCCCGTCCGACTTTACTACTTTCCTTACTGGTTTAGAAATAAATTTTTAGAGACTTATATATAATTTCTCAAAGCTCGATATAAGGCGTGAATTTTTTACAAATTATATTTCACCGACCAATATAAGGCATGTAGTTTTTATACCCTTCACCACACTGTTGTACAGGGTATTATGTATTTGTGCATATTTTTCTAATGGGCAAAAGGAAACGAGATAGACCCATAGTTCCTTTTGAAAATATGCATAGAATCACTTTCTGAGTCGATTTATGCATGTCTGTCCGTCCGTCTGACTGTCCATGTTAAATTGTAAACAAAGTACAGGTCGCAATTATGATCCGAATTGGATGAAATTTGGCATAGGTCACCTATTTGGCCCAGGGACGAACCCTATTAAAATTGGGAAAAATCGGTTCAGATTTAGATATAGCTCCCATATATGGTTTCGTCAGATTTAAGGTAAATGGTGCGCCAACGTCCCTCAATATATTTCGATATGCACGAAATTTAGCATAGTGTACTGAATTAAGTTCAGAATGATGTGTGCCAAGTTTCGAAAAAATCGGTTCAGATTTATATATAGCTCCCATGTATATTTTCGTCCGATTTAAGGTAAATGCGGTCCCAAGTTCATATATATCATTCGATTTGCACGAAATTTGGTATAGCCTACTGAATTAAGTATAGAATGATGTATGCTAAGAGTCGTGAAAATGGTCCACCAAAGTCCTTATATATCTTTCGATTTGCACGAAATTTTGCATAGCGTACTGAATTGCGCTGGAGTGATGTGTGCCAAGAATCGTGAAAATCGGTTCAGATATAGATATAGCTCCCATATATATTTTCGTCTGATTGTATGTAAATGGTGCACCAAAGTCCCTATATATCTTTCGTTTTGCACGAATTCTGGCATAGCGTAAGGAATTTAGCTTGGAGTGATGTGTGCCTAGTTTCGAGAAAATCGGTTCAGATTTAGATATAGCTCCCATATATAGTTTCATCCGATTTTTGGTGAATTATACACCAAACTGCCAATTTTTGGTGAATGATACAACAAGCTCCAATTATTTGCCCGATTGGAACAAAATTTTGCACAGAGTTCTGAATTAGGTCCAGACTGATGTATTCGAAGTTTTGTTAAGATCGGTTCAGATTTAGATATAGCTCCCATATATAGTTTCGTCCGATTTTTGGTGAATGATACACCAAACTCCCAATATTTGCCAGATTGCGACAAAATTTTCACATTGTACTGAATCAGGTTCAGATTGATATCTGCGAATTTTTGTGAAAATGGGTTCAGATTTAGATATAGCTCCCGTATATAGTTTCGTCCGATTTTTGGTTAATGATGCACCAAACTCCCAATATTTGTCCAATGAGACAACATTTTCTACAGAGTTCTGAATAAGGTCCAGACTGATGTATTCGAAGTTTTCTTAAAATCGGTTCAGATTTAGATATAGCTCCCATATATAGGTTTGTTTGATTTTTGGTGAATGATACACCAAACTCCCAATATTTGCCAGATTGGAACAAAATTTTGCACAGAGTACTGAATCAGGTTCAGATTGATGTCTGCGAATTTTTGTGAAAATTGGTTCAGATTTAGATATATCTCCCATATATAGTTTCGTCCGATTTTATGTAGATGTTGCACCAAACTCCCAATATGTGTCCGATTGGCACAAAATTTTGCACATAGTTCTGAATTAGGTACAGACTGATGTCTGCGAAGTTTTGTTACAATTGGTTCAGATTAAGACATAGCTCATATATATATTTTCGTCCGATTTTTTGTGAATGATACACAAAACTCCCAATATTTGTCCGATTGGGGCAACATTTTGCATTGCGAATGCTATTGAGGAAAAAATGATGCGTGATAAGGTTTGTTGAAATCGGTTAAAATTTTGATAAAGGTTTTATATATATTTTCGTTCAATTTTATGTAAATGGTGGACCGAAGGGCCTATGTTTGTTCGATTTACACAAAATTTGACAGAGGGTATTAAAGTGAATATAGAGTGATAACAAAAACAAATGGTGTATGCAAGGGTTACTCAATCAGGTCCATGTGTTTATAAATAGATCCCATACATGATATGACTCGATTTCATAGATGTGGTACACCAAAGAATCCAAGTCTATCCGTTTGACATGAAATTTTTCATTGATTTCAGAATGGTATGTGTATGGGTTTTTTTTTTAATTGGATCAAATATCTATCTAGATAGCACATTTAATTTAGCCCGATTCCATCTCAACAGTCCCCCAAAGATTCTATGACCGGATTCTATCTACAGGATATTGTAGATATTAACATGTCTTGCATGTACCCAAAGTGGTGAAGGATACCATATAGTCGGCCCGTCCGACTTTTGAACTTTCCTTACTGCTTTTAATTATTTTTTAGAGATCTATATAAGGCGTTGATTATTTAAAAATTATCATTCAGAAGCCTACATAGGCGTAAGGAGCCGTTGGCCAAGGCGCCAGTATGGAATTGTCTAATTTCATAATATTGAAAATTTCCTCAGTTGTTTATGTTCACAGTAAATAACCATTTTATTATTCCACATCAATTCAATTTAACTTGATTATTCATGTTTTCGATTCATTTTCGTAATCCTGACGTTTTTGTCTCCAGTTTCTATCTGTCACCATGTCTCTGTATGATATCATTCCCATGGCAATTCATTTAATATTATGATTGGTAATTTACTTGTTGTTGTGGTTGATTTTTGTTTGTGTTCTCTTTTTTTGGGGGGTTTTCTTTTCTAGGACACTTTGTTAATGGCCTTTTAGTAAATTTTCAATTATTATTATGTTCGTTCGTTTCAGTCAATGTCCATAACCAGTTTGGAGAATTTATGAACTGTGGTCATTCTGCTGCTTCGGCTGTTTCGGCTGCTGTGGTCATCATTACAACCAATTACTAATACTTAGGCAATGTGTAACATAAACACAACATGACATCAGCCTAAATGATAAAATTTGTATATGTATGTATGTGTAGAGCACAAAATATTTTCTACGCACTAACGCACTTGGTAGGCAGCAGGATATGTTCACAGGACATTGTAAATGATGGTAAATATCCAAGGAAGAATGGAGGGAAGGAGGGCGGATGGCATCAGTCATAATCTGTTAAGATGTTTAATATTATCCTTTACCACAAATATAATACATATATACATACAGACACACATATACAAACTCACATATATATGCATACAAACATAGTATAGTACATGAAGCCAAATATTACATTAGAAAACCCCCAAAATAAATATTTGCAAATTATTAAGGAGCTCACCCAAGTTTAACACACACACATACATACATACACATGTGTCTCTATTTGTATTTGTTAGTCACCACCGTCTTGTGACCAGTATCTGGATGTGTACTTTTAAATCATTATTGTCTTTTCAAATGTAGCTTTCATTATTTGGTGTTTGGCCATATCCATCCGTTTCTGTGCCGGGTTTGACACATCCCAACTGGGCAAATATGTATGTGTGTGTATGGGAGTCTCTTTGCTAAAGTCTGCGTGTGTGTATGTGTGTTTTATTCCATCTCGTTACTTGTGCATATAGATTTTTGCTGATGCCAACTACTTGTTGTCAAGCTAAGTACATCTACTCTCCTTCCCTTCGCTGTCCGTCTTTTGGTCTTCTTCCTTGTTGGTCCATTGTTCTTGACATTTAGTCCATGGCTAATGTGACACATATATTCTGTAAAGTGGTAATCTTTGTGATTTCTTGACATGATTTATAGAAAATCATTTACTTTGGACAATAGTTTATTGTGGAAGCTAGACAAATGTCTATTCTATGAATATAAGTGGGGGGAGAGGAGGATGCAATAGAGTCTATAAAGTGATTATCGAATGAACCAAACCAAATGGAACAAACCTATATCGATTGTCAAACAAAGCTTTAATAAATATGAAATTGATATACCATGATATTTGGGAACACACACACAAATATACATATTTCAATCATTTAAGAAGGGGGAGGTAGATGAGACAATTCCGTCCGACTGTCTGCCTGGCCGGCTGACATGGACGATAACCCTACAAGAAAATAATCGATTTCATCCAAACTTAGTCCATGTTCAAAGATGGGGAATATCGGTCCAATCTTTTTGGTACCTCCCCCCCAAACGTTAAAAATTTGCAATATTTATAAATCCAATATATGGCAATTCT